>NC_056610.1:23457550-23480269 GCF_018340385.1 Cyprinus carpio
GAAGTTGATCCGGTTGTGGCTACAGTTCAGTCCCTTTCTTTGGAGACAGCATCTCCACTGGTTCAGCAGATTGAGCTCCTTGATTGGCCTGTTTTGTCGTAAAAAGAGGAGCAAGTGCAGGTAAGAGCACTGCTTCAGAAATATCAAGGGTGTTTTCAGCTCATGAGGGAGATTTAGCTGTAAATCTGGCCTTTATTTCTCATGATATACACTTTGTTGGATGGGATGTCCCCTGCTAGGCAGGGGCCAGACATAGGCTTTGGGATACCGGCCATTAGATTATGTATGGTTAAGACCTACATTAATCAGCTTCTGGAAGCACAGGTATATGGGAGAGAGAGCCCTTATGCATCCCCATAGTGCGCTAGTTAAGAAGAAGGATGGTAGCCCACGCATGCGCGTAGACTACCATCATCACCTGGAATGCCACAAAGACCAGGAAGGATAGCATTCCCATTGACCGCCGTCATTGAGGAGAAGCTCTGAATTCTAGTTGCCAGCAGGGGCTCCAGTGATTTTTCAACACTGATCTATGCCAGTGGGTATATCCAAGTCCCTGTCACGGCCACAGGACAAGTCCAAAACTGCCTCCTGCCTACGCTATCTCGGGCTTATCTGAGGGGAACAGGATTCCCTTTAGCCTTTGCCCCAATAAGAGCCCTAGCACGCTTTCTGCAGGCTTATGGAGAGATATGTTTCATGCATTCCAACCAGCTTACAATCCATGCGAACTTTATCTGGATGACATCCCTTGTGTGAGTATAGTACTTTCAGTAGCTCAAACCTTGAAGACATACGACCAAGTCAGTCAGGTAAGTTACTGAGCTGTTCCGAAAGCAGGAGGGCCTTCAAGCGCGAAAGAAGCTCGCAAAAAGTCGGTGCCGCTGTCTATTTTCAGACAACTGAGGTGTATGAATACGTAGGGCTACGCGGCCATCTCAGTCGAAAGGGATGGCCGAACGCCCCCCAAGATAATGTGCATCGCGCAATGTAGACGACAGTCAGGCCCGGCTAGAAAACGGATACGTCCACCGACATTGGCTCGTGCTGGAATTTGACGCGGGCACCCATCCACGTGGGTATGTGCGATTAATAGACCAAGTTACAATAGCAGAAGCGACTTTTGTGGAAGGGTTTACCAAGTAGGTTTTCCCCCGCTGCCATAAGTGTGTGGCTAAAGTGACTGACGGGTGCAAGTCCGTGTGAGAAAGTGCAAAAGGGCGACAGAGTCTAGCTCAAGGTG
Source organism: Cyprinus carpio (assembly GCF_018340385.1). Taxonomy (NCBI): domain Eukaryota; kingdom Metazoa; phylum Chordata; class Actinopteri; order Cypriniformes; family Cyprinidae; genus Cyprinus; species Cyprinus carpio. The sequence goes on from NC_056610.1 coordinate 23,458,794, forward strand.
TGGACTGATCAGTGTCAGGAAAGCATTTGAAGGTTTGAAGAGCAAGTTAACCAGGGAACTGCAGTACTGGCGATAATCTTGATTTATATATCTCAAACTTTTATATGGAAATAGGTCGGCGCCAGTTACGGCAGGTTTGACGAGAAGCAGTACTTTCACGAGAACATCAACGAGATAAGTGCGCGCTCACCCGGAGCATACGCGCGAGTCGAAGCCTGAGGGACCACTGCAAGGAGCGCATTATAGCCTAAATTATAGGCTCAGGTGAAATATTGGAATTTCTTGACGCTCAAGGACCGGCTATGGCTGAGAATGAAATTTAGAGAGTACCCCTTCTTAAGGCTACAAGTGTTTTAGAGTCGTCAACACAGAGCCAATAAGTCCTCTCAGTCATTTAGCTTCTGCCCAAGCTTCTGGCGCGCTCCACAGAACAACAGGTGGCGCGGGCTGAGTTGAGCGTGCATTTGATTTGAATCGTCGAAGAGTACAGGTCAGGGCAGCATAAACGTAACGCGGGATGCTCTTTCCCAGGCCAGCATCTAGCTGCTGGCGGGAATTCCAGGAGGTTTAGTGGGTGTAGCCTAGTGCTGTTCCAGTTCCAGCATCATTGCATTCAGCGCCATTAGTGCGGGGCGAGCAGAACCGCAGTTGTGGTGAAGCTGAACCCAGATTATCGGATCAGGAGGTTGTGGTGAAGTTTTGGGAACAAGGAAAGCCCAGGTTACTACCCTAGAGGAGCCGTTAAAAAGTTGGCTTAAGCCAGTTTTGGACTTTGTTCTGCGAATCGAGGATCGATGCGTACTAAAAGAGGGGAGGGTACTATTAGGCCCACACGGACTCAGCTCGTGTGGGCCCTACCGGTTAGAGAGTCGGACTCCCAATCGGCGGGTTGTGGAGCGCCCGAAGCCCGGGCCGGCAGGAATTGTGGGTGGGGGGGGAGTGCATGTACAGTTCTCTCTCCACCTCAATACCATGACTTAGGTGCCCTTGAGCAAGGCATCGAACCCCAACTGCTTCCTCGGGCGCCGCGAGCATAAAAATGGCTGCCCACTGCCCGGCTGTGTGTTCACAGTGTGTGTGTGTGTGTTCACTGCTCTGTGTGTGTGCACTTCGGATGGAGTTAAATGCAGAGCACAAATTCTGAGTATGGGTCACCATACTTAAGCTGAATGTCACGCCACTTTCACTTTCACTTTCACTTTCATATCGCATGAGTATTCACCGTACCTGATGGAGGCGTTGAGAGAATGCTATTTGCCGCTCGTGTTCTAACCTGGATGTGCCTCCGACAAAGAGGTTCTGACCGCCAGTTGACCAGCCCAGGCAAGAGATGGACATCAGGGCGAATTGGAGCCGAACTGGTGAACGTCATATCGACGAGAGATGCTGGCTGGCCGGGTATGCTCGGACATACGCCACAGTTACGCGTTGGTGCTAAAGAGTGCACAGCAACTGTGCGATGCAACATGCGAAGAACGGCGAGGAACGATTATTCGACCAGCAGCTCGTGGCTTTATGGGCCACTTGTTGAGGTCTCTAACTAGACCCAATGAAATCCTTGCTGTTGATTTTACGGTGCTAGAGCCCTCCTCTTCGGACAGGAGAACGTCTGGTAATGACCGACGGTTTTAGCAAGTTTACAATGGCTGTGCCAACACGTGATCAGCGAGCTGAGACTGTTGCCCGGGTGTTGGTTGACGAGTGGTTTTATAAGTTTGGAGTTCCGGGACGCATTCACTCTGACCAAGGCCGTAACTCTTGAGTCGGCTCTTATTCAGCCAGTTGTGCGCGAATTTTACCAAGTGAAGAAGTCACGTACAGCCCCCTATCACCCTGTCGGTAACGGTCAGTGTGAACGATTTAATCGAACCTTGCATGACTTGTTTGCTGGACATTAACAAGTTCTAGCAAGCAGGGAATGGACCGCTTGCCTAGTCGCAAGTGCCTTTTGCTATATACCACTCCCCACCAGGCAACTGGGGAAATCCCCTTATTATTTTTTATATTTTTTTAATGTTTGGCCAGGAGCCTCGGCTGCCCAGTGGCCTTCTTTGCTGTATAGGTACGGGACAGCATGTGCGGGTAGTGTGCACAACTGGATCTTCAGAACGATCAGATGCGATAAACGTCGCCTTCGAAGGAGCGCCACTGAGCCCCTTTTTTTTGGAACGTCCAGAGGCACCGCGCCCCTCTTATTTTTGGATATACCGCATAGTTCAAAAGACCAGCATCGTCGCCGACATTACCACTTAAGAGGGCAGTTAGTCCTACCTCCGTGATCATAGTGTAGAGACGTAGCCGGTAATCCAAGAATCATTTGGATCTGTAGGAGTCCCATAGTCTCACTCCTACTGTCGCGTAAGTGAGAGCAGGGCGCCGAAGGAGGGAGGCGTCGTTATCACTATTGCCACCTAGTTGAGGATTTGGATTAAGGTAGCGATAGTTTCTACCGGGGTTCCATTCTGAAGATCTTCCGGCATCTCGACGAACAGAGAGATCCATGCTTAGTGAATAAGCCTGAATGAACCGTTGAAGAATGGCACCCGGCGATGTCCCCGCAAGAGTGATGAGCGACGAGCGGAGTACTGATGTTGATTTTATTTGTGTTAGTGGCCAGAGACCCGCCAACCTGCCTCAAGTACCTATGTACCTGAGGTTATGGGCTCATTCAGATGCGCATTACGATTCTCCACAACGAGTTGATGTTAAGAGTAGGGTACCGAGCCGTCATTCCCAAACTTTACAACTGTTGAACCGGTATGGTACAATTATGGACTGCTACTCCAGGTTCAATGAGAGTGACGGGCCAGTATGTTTTCCGACTGCTAGATCTGGACGCGTACCCACAGCGGAATGTCAGCAAGCTACAATAACATGTATCGCACCCCTTTCCCAATGCAATGTTGAGAGGGACACTCAACTATGGAACGGGTTGAGGTTCCCACTCCGAGGCCAGTGTCAATGAGTGCCATATTGTGGCTTGCTTTGAGACCATGAGAGTCATATAACCACGCTATCTAGCACTGAGAAATGGTCTTTTTTGTGGTCGGTCGGCGGGACGTACAGGCATAGAACAGGGGGGGTAGAGTTGTGTGAGCGGATAGCCCATATACTTTTCCCTAAATAATTATGTCGGGTCGGTAAGCCAATTGGCTGGTCATTATGGGGATATCTAGAGGGCTGTCGATAGACCGAGTGGCTTGAGGTCAGCGTGTCATTGTCCCAACCGGCTACTAACAGACACGCGTCGCTAACCGCTGTACCGAGTGGCTTGTGCTTCCGGCATCCATGTGTGGACATTGTATCAGAGTAAGCCTCCGATTGCATGATTGCTTTCCCTCGGCGTATTTGAGAATCGTTCGGATCAGCTTTCTGTTACTCTGGCGTGGGGCCCGGCGGGGTGGGGTGTGTCTCAGCTCAGCACTGCTGCTGTGGCTTGGCGCACGGTGTTGTGTGGGACTATCGCATACCTCAGATGGCGTGCATCGGTATTCTAGTGGCGTGTTTGCTAAGTTGGTAGGTGTTTAACAGTATATATAGTATTGGAATATGGTTATACATTCTTTTTTATTATTTCGAGGTGCTCCCACTTGAATATTAAAGGTTGCTGCTAGGCCCGGGCGCGTTTCACCGTCCGGCCCACGGATAACACTGCTGTTTTGTTTGTGTTTGATTTTGTTTTATAGTTTGTTTTGTTTGTCTTTATTTATATTTGGTTAAAAAGTGATATTCTCTGCTCTTTCTTTGTCTTCGTATTTTCTATTAGTTTTCTGTGTATTTATTTTTAGTTGATTCCTATTTTTCAAAGAACCTTATCCTCGTTCTTGGGTTTATTTTGCAGCTCATCATTTTGTTGGCTGTTTGATTAATTGTATATTTTGTTAAATGTAATTTTTTTTTCTTCTTTTTGTATTTTTTCTAGTTTGTATTTTTGTTTTGCTTGTTTTCTTTTTTTTTGTAAACTGTTAAAAAACAACTGTTTTCTATTGTGCATCTTCTTGATTTTTTTTGAACTTATTCGTTGTTATTTGAGGGCAAATAGGCCTTGTCCATTTCTTTTGCAGTTTGGTTAATTCTTATTGTTTGTGTTTTGTCAATTAGTTTTAAATTAACATGAGGGCAGTTCAGTGTCATGTTTAATAATTCTGTGTGTATCTTAGTGATTCTTTATTGAGATTGCTCTGTTTTTTGTGTCACAGGATCTGGGTGCCAAAGGCAGGGAGGCCGCTCTATTCCCCTTTCTAGTGGTGGTGGTGTTATTCACAGTGTGCTGTGTCCATCCATCGGGTGGTGTGTGTGGTGTGTGTGTGTGTTTGCGTGCACTGGTAAAAGCGGGAATTATTTTTGACAGCCTGACCCCTGCTGGTAAGCTCTCCCAGTTAGCTGGTGTTCCTGTGACATTTGTAGAGCTAAACTTTATGATGCCTGTGGTTTGGCTGAGGCCGATATGTTTTAATGATTGTTTTAAAGTGACTCTGATTTAATAAAGTAAATTGTTTTGTATTGTTGCCCATGTCTCTGAGCCGCTTATTTGGTGGAACTAACAACTTTGCGGTCCTTTAGAGGGACCAATCACTTCGGGTGGGATTTTGTAGTGGCGAAGTTTGGCAAAATTATCCCTTTACATACAACGTTCCAGTGCCTATACTTATACAAAATATTCCACACAATTGAATGAGACAATAGTATTTATTTGCAATCTTCTGTAACATTCAAAAAAATTTATTACCAAAACTCTTTAACCCAGATTAATAATGTTTTTACTGTAACTTTTGATTCCAGTGCCTAGAACTGAATAATAAAATAAAGCATAAAAGGGCAAAACAAGTAGTACATTTTATTATTAAATAAGCATAAACAGTTTACCGCACTAAATGTTTTTTACCTTTACAAATATTTTTTGTTCAGTAAAAATGATCTATTGGCGTCTGGCTATCTTGGCATTATGTATATGACCAAAGGAATGTGAAGTTTTGTCATGCCCTGACATTTTGTGCTTTTTTTTTTCAGTTTCTTATAAATATCTAAATGGCTAAAGTCTAATCTCACTGTAATCAGCACAAACTAGGCTATAATAATATGTGAGCAGCATGTATGTACATGATTGTGTTTTTGAGAAAAAAAATGTTATGCGTGGTTAGTGAAAAACTAAAAATGTTAAATCACTTGAATAAGGCAATAAAACACATACAGAAAATTGGTTCCCAGGAATTTTGAGAACTGGAGCTTGTAGCCTAGAATTTTTTTTTTTTTTCTAAATGATGTGAAAATCATCTTGTTTACTCACTTACAGAAAACAATATATTGATTTAAATTTTCTAAGACACTTTTTGTTGGTAAAAGTCATATCGCGAGTAGGCGTCAACTATCATGAATTCACACCTGAGAAGACAAAGGCCTGCATAATGAGCTGCATAATGAGCCATTCAGTCAGCTGTGTCACTGAGAGGGATGAGTTACAAGAAAGAATGTGAGGACAAAATAAATGTATATAATTTTATGTTTGTAGTTTATTTAGAATATATTTAATTATCCCACAACATAATTTAATATTCACTTGTGAGTGCAGTTAAACAGTTTATTAGGAAAAATCAAAGCTGACTTTCAAACTGAATTTTTTTGCATCATTACTTCAGTCACACAATCCTTCAGAAATCCTTTTAACAATCTTATTTTCTCTAAAAAAAACATTTATTGTTATTATATCATTATTATTATTATTATTATTATTATTATTATTATTATTAATGTTGAAAAGAGCTGAGAATTTTTTTTCAGGTTTTTAGGGGGGATAAATTGAAAGAACAGCAATGATTGTTACATTTGTTACAGTTACATTTATTGTTACATTTATATTATTTACATCAAGCTTTTGAATGGTATAGTAGTGTATATTGTTATTGAAACTTCATAATATTTCACTTGATTATACATTTAGTCAGGAATTATAGTTTGGAAAAAGTCTTTGGAAAAAGTCTAACTAGTAAAATGTTTACCGCGTATGTGAAAACTAGTACAAGTATATAAATAAATAAAAAGAGACTTACTCATGTTTATGATCTCTGCTGAATAAAGTGCTTCATTCTTTTTTCTGAGGAAATCCAAATCTCAAATCCTCAACCACATCACAACGGACATCGCGTTGTTTTCATATGGATTACTTATCACAGAATATGAATTTTTTTCAGCAGCACTTTGTTTAGTTTTAAAAGTATAACATGTCAGGCTTTTCTATAGATATCTCTCTCATGTCTCTTCGTTGAGTATTCACTCGAGTTACAGTTCATTTTAATGACGCATCTTGTATCTGAGAGATCAGCGCAGACAAAGGCTGCAGACAGCACTCCTTGTTTGTTATCTTTTATTTATAAGTGCAGCAAAGTTTTGTTGTATTATTTCTGTATACTTTACGAACAAAAAGCAGCCCTTTACAGATTCGATTTGATGTATTGCACTTATCTGTACGATCAAGGAAACTGAAAGGTGTAATTTTAAGTTCTTTAGGGGTTATCGGGAGAGAGAGAAAATACCCCAAAGCCCATTATAAGGTGGCTGACTCAGGCCAAGACCGATGTGGAGCAAAAGAGAATGAGACAGGAGGAAGGAGAGGTCACACCCAAAAACGTTTTAAAAACCGTCCTCACCACGAGAGTCCAGCAATTCACCTTGAAGAGCGCTTGAAACAAGCGAACGTTTACCTTTTTCCCCCTTTCTCACACCATGAGCCCAGTGTTTTTCAATAAGGTCTTTATGAGAGTCTGACACTTAATTAGCAGCACTCAGCTCCGAGTTTTGGCCACACGGTCAAGGTCAAGAAATGTCCTACTAAGCCTAGTCTAGCCGCCCCATTACAGGAGCTTTTTTGTCTCTTTTTTCTTCTTTTTTTCCTTCTTCACTTTCTGCAGCGTTTTCAGTCTTTTGGCCAAAGACAGGCGGAGTTATTGAACTTCAAGGTAAAAGGTGCTCATGGCTGCTACTTGGCTCCACTTTCCTTCTGAATACCTCTCTCACGATGCCCTTTAGCCCCCCCCCCCCCCCCCCCCCCCCCCCCGTCCCCCCCAAAAACCCCCCCCCCCCTAATCTTGTGAAATGTCCGGATCATTTGAATCACCTGATTTCAAAGGACTCCTTTTCTTGTTGCCGGTTAGATGTCATTAGCGCAGTAACTTAGAGTCACTAAAAGAGTCCTATACATGTTTAATTTACGCATGCTTTGTGCCATGATAAGTTTTTCACAGAAGCAGAGAAAGAGGCACTAATTAATGTTAGTCTGGGTACATAGGCAGGTGTCAGTGACACATTCAGAGCAGTGAAGCCATCAAGATGCCGGGATCCATAGCCAGAAATATGATTCAATAGTGGCTATTTTCATCTGGGTGTGAGGTATTTGAGCCAAGCGAGCAGATGCCTTTACAAGTCTTTCAAAAACTTGTACTATTCTTTAATGTAAAAAAGTGCGAGTGGGGACCTCGGCGCTGAGGGGAATCTTGTTCACAATCAATATCGATGAGATTAAGACTGTCTACTGGAAGAACTCAGAACTCTACGGCTCAAGTCCAATGCATTCTAATATGAACAAACATTTCAAATCGTCTTTAATGCCAGTGTGCCTCGGAATAACAGGATTGGTTAGCGCACTGCGAAGGATGACCGAGGAAATGGAAGATAAAAGAGAAAAAGTGTGGACAGAAAGAGGAAACAGAAACGTTTTAGATGGGGTTATTAAAGGACAATCTTCTTATATGCTCCTGACACCAATTCACAGGTCCTGGAAAGGGTCTGGCACGGTATTCACTAAAAGAATCTAATCTATCCACATTCACAGCTGAAAGCCCACGTGGAAGTGTCTCTCCTCCTAAATGACTGTGAACTTCCTCTCGTGTTTTTGCTGTAAATATGGTCGTAAAACCAGGTTTTAAACTGCATCGCTGTCCCTATCTCACTTTCCCCGTGTTGTTCTGGAATATAATTGGAGTTGATGTGTGGCTCCAAGGCCTTGACTTTCTTGCTTTTGCACTAATTCTCGCTCAGATTAAACTCAGGGGGATGAGAGAGAGAGAGAGTGAGAGGAGAGAGAGGGAGGATGAGAGAATAATAGACTCTAAAGGGGAGGGGTAAGTCAGCTTGTAGGGGTTTTATTCCATACAAGTGTCAGTACTGGTTTTGTGTGCTGGGAGCCAGGGGCTGACAGGGGCCCTGACCATAAAATTAAACCAGTAATCAAGTCTGAGACGGGGCACCGGACAGGTCCAGAGTGTTTGTGTTTATGTGTGTGTGTGGCCAGCACCAGCCTCTTCTGGGATGCTGGGTATGTATGGCCTTGAGTTTGCGTTTTGAATGTTGCCGAATTATCTTTCAGACAATCAAATCACATTCTGAGACATGCCCAGCACTCACCATTCAGAGCACACGGGCTTCTAAATATATTATTCGCTCTCCTTTCCTTTCTGTCTTTTTATTTCCATCCTTTATCTCTATGTGGACGTGCCCAAGTACAAAAAATAGTGGGAAAACTTGTGCTTTTACCACAAGATTGCATTCATCTAATTTTCCACAAACCGTTCAAATTTTTTTTTTTTTACTTGGATATATTTCTTTTCCTTTTCTTGATTTAACTTGCAAATGGCTTATTTCAGGGAAGTAAAAAGAAATTAAGTAAGTAAATAAAATAACAATAAACAACACAAGGCTCTAAAAGTGCTGCTGAGAGAATATAATCTAATACGAATACAAAAGAGCCTAAACCAGACAAATTACTGTCCATTAACTAGAAACTAACCGGGATGAAATCATGACTTTTCTGAACTGAGATGTCCAAAGAAGACTTGTGCTGATTCTTTAATGACCTGACTCAACTGAGCTGATTTCATTTAAAACAGCTCTTTCACTGTATGTGCTGTTGGAACAGAGTGATTCATTAGGCGATGACGTGATTCAGTCTTCAGCCAGTGGCCACACGACGGACCGATGTATCATGTTTATACTGTGCATCGGGGACTGACATTTCTGTAACATCACTAATATGATTTTATGTCTGGGTACTTTGAATTGCATGTTGTCTACAGGCTACTGTGTATTCTTTCAAACAAACTGGAAACCCCCCCCCCCCCCTGAAAAACTTGTAAAAACTGTAAAAACATAAGAAATAACATTAAATGGACTCCTTCACATCGGAAATATACATCAATAAAATCGCCACTAGATGGAATTTAAGCATAAACATTCAGACGCTGACCTATTGATGGCAAGTCTGAAAGAGAAAGGCAATACTCTTACATTTACCATGAAAGGGACCATTTACACAGACACAAAACATGAGCCTTGAGCAGTGGAATGGGTTGGGGGTGTGGAGCAAGGTTTCAAGAAAAATCATTTTTTTCTAAAGGTTTCACACTTATTTTAACTTGAGCACAGCATTTTAGAATGCCGTCTCACACAACATGAAGCTAAAGACTGACAAGGGTCTGTTCTACACAGAACACATTTTTGCAATCCACACTGCTACTTTTCCCCACTGTTTTTCTATTTAAGCATGCACTAGACAGATTTGTCTGACCATTGTGCTTGCATCTTGGGTCTTCTGCAGCATCTTGTGCAAGACACTGATTCTAAAAAAAAACCAATCAAGTTTAAAAAGTTCGACTTTTAATATAAAACCAGGTCTCTAGACATTTTCATTCCACTTCCGTGTCTTGTGTTTTTAACCATAAAACCTTTTGATACTTAACTCATTATTGTGTTACGTTGAAATGACCAGGCATGAAAACTGGTCAGGGGTGAAAAAGGTGAGAAGGATATTTCCCCTCTAGTGGGGTCCGGGGTAAGAAAAAATGTAAATATTCCCATATTTAAAGCATCAACGATGCATTGATGCGCGTTGTGAGATGAGACTTTTTTGTGCTCGTTTCCTGGGGAGAGCTGTGAGAAACTTAACTTCAGCCGTGAGTCACAAAATTATTACTAATTATTATTCCGATTACTGTAGCCTACTGTTCATCAGTCAAATGGCGGGAGTGGAAGGGGGATCGAGCGGGAAGTCTTGATAGTGTCCATTTTGTAATGATAGGCTTTACGCGCATCTGTCAATCATCCCCACTTGCTATTTGGGGGAAGAAACCTAGCGCTTTGATTGTCGAACTCTTCTTCTTCAAAGCGTACTTTGAAGTCAAAATGCGTAATCCGCTACGCAAATTTGCGTACAAACCAGTTCCACGTCCTCCCCCTCACTTTCACTATTTCTTTCACTGGTTGTTGTGTAGTGTTCTGTAAATTAAAGCAACTAAAATAATAATAATAATAGATATTAATATATTATCTATCTATATATATTATATTATATCTATATATATATAAATAATATATATTATATTATAATGTTTCATTTTATATCTTTAACGAATGCTTTCATACCACTAAACCATGTAATAAAGATTTAAAGAATTTACAGTATGCATATCTGCTGAAAATAGGCATCTTCTCATTTCCCATAACCAAACTCTTGCATATTGTCCTTCAGTTTTCTTTTCATCCACTTCTGAGTATTGCACTCCACAATAATCAATATTGATTGCAATCCACAATAATCAAGATAAAGCCACTGAAGGCTCCATATTCAGAGATACATTTGTGAGGGTCCTTCCTACCTCACAATTCCTGTTAGCGCTTGTGCTTCTGTGTTCTATATGTTCACCGCCTGAATAGAGCAACTTTGTAAATAGAATAAAAATAGATTATCTGGCTGTCAATGCTTGTCTTTTAAAAGAGTGGAAAAATTAAGAGAGAAATGGAGTGAGAGAGACAACACCAGAGATAAATAGTGAGAAAGCCTAACGATCATAAGTAAATCAGTGCGTGACACTCACAACAATTCAAATCATCTTCAGAATCCCTTCATACCTGTCATATTCACTTAATATGATTTTCAGCACTGTGATGTCACAACTTTCATAAGCAGATCAGTCTCCCATAACTCCTACATGCAGTTATTATCTCATTCTGTAAAACCATAAATCAGTTGTGATGCCATGCAGTGTGCATACAGTTATATATGCTGGGGTCCAAATGACCAGTGAAAATTATTTCACAATTTTCTACATTCCCATTTATGCATTTAAATGCATTTCTAATTCAATACTTTTTTTTGTTAACCACAAATTACAAATCATCCCCCAGTGCAAAAATCAATAAGCGTTTTGCATATTCAAGTATACAAAGCTATAATGTAAAATTAAGATGAATATTCAGATTCTTGATATAAAAAGCTCTTAACCTAGTCTTCAGGTTTATATACAAGCAAAATATCAACCCACACTGTATATGAACACAAAGTACTCATCGTTTATGTGCTTTTTGCTAAATTGTATGCATTTAAAAGCACAGCTCTACAATATCAATAACACTTTGTCAGTGGTCTTTATGTACTTAATAAATCTATATAGTTTTAACTGAATTTACGTGTTCAGTTTGATAAAACTTAATTCAAAGAGCCACTAGAACATCGTGATTTTCCTCATCTGTAGTGGCCTGAGGGCCAATTACCTCCTCCATTAGTACAGATGATTTGCCCTTGATCTGCCTGGTAATATTTGGGCATGGAGAGGACCACTGATCTCTTGTAGGACATTAGAGAAAGAAAAGACACAAAAGAAGAAACAGAAGGAGTCACTTCAGTCATTATTCGAGAGCCTGATGAGAGCTGCCAGGCCAATATTCATGGATGCCTCGCCAGTAATGAGGACCCACATTCAGAGGACAAGAGGGTAATCACAAACCCTCCAAAAAACAAACCACTATCCAGAAAAAAAAACACAAACAAAACACACACACACACACACACAAAAAAAAGAGGATAGAGATAAAAAATATTGCAACAATTGGGCTTACTCTGAGCTCTGTGTTTATAGAACACAGACAATTATAATTGCATTCATTCGACATGTTTTTGTGTTCCATGCAAATCGAATCTGGAAATCGTGACCTTAATGTCAACTACCAGTTGAACTACAGCAACAGAGTTTAACAGAAATGTTAAAAGAACAGTTCACCCCCCCCCCCCAAAAAAAGAAAATTTACTGTAAATTTACTCAACCTCTGGCCATCCACGATTTAGGTGACTTTCTTCAGTACAAAAGTTTTAGTTGAAACCAAGGCCTTTGGTGGTTCATAAAGTACAACTCAACAGGCATCATCTTTCTAAAAGTCCAAAACCATATTCAAAAACATAAAATAAATCCCCACGGCTCCTGGCGATGCAATGAGGTCTTATGAAGAGAAGCAATCAGTCTGTGTAAGAAACTGAACAATATTTATAACATTATTATGTTGTAATCCATAGCCTCAGACAAACCTGCCTTGTACCTCAACTCACGCTCAAGACATGCGCATGTCCGTGAATGGATGCTGTTGTTGTTTACAAACGGCTTCATCACTACAATCACCCATGAAAAAGCAAGTACCATTTTGATGAACAATGTAATACAAGTATAATATTTTACAAAAACCACTGTCTGCAAACATGTCCTCCCTCTGTTGCAAACAACAATGGTGTCAGTTCATGGATAATAATTATTAATTAATGGTAGGGTGGCCATATGTGTCATTCATATGGGACACGTCCCGGCCAGGATTTTAATATTGCCTAAAATATCCAGGTTTTGGCTGTTTGCACTGTGCAGGCCAATCGTTGTGTGACATTCATGAGAGCTACGTATAGAGAGCAGAGCAGACGGCTCCTTATGCTTTCAAATCGCTCTCGCACCTACTTTGGTGTCTTTTTGATTAAATGTGCGATGCTTCAAGTCAAACGAACAAACAAACACGTGCACATATTTGCATCACTTTGATCGTTCCCTGTAGATCTCACCTGCACGCGCATTCCCCACGATTGGTCGGGTTATGTACAATACCTGCATGTTATTGGTCAAGACTGCTTTGGATGTTTTAGGCAATATTAAAATCCTGGCCAGGATGTGTCCCGTATGAACGGCGCATATCGCCACCCTAATTAATGGGCAAAACAACATTGGACGCCACTGACCCTAAAAATATCTTCCCCTAAAAATAACCACATAAGAATATCACAAAAGAAAATGTCACACAGGTTTGGAATGAAGGTGAGTAAATGACAGAAATTTTAATTTTAGATGAACTCGCCCTTTAATGATAGTGAAGCACTTTTGAATGCTTCAGATGTATCCAAAAATTGCTGGAAATATCCTTTACAAAATATCAATGCATTGTCATGCACTATTACACAGTTAGGACAACTGGCTTCATACGTTAATGATTGTGTATACACACACATGTACACACAGTGCACGCTTATTCAGGTGCGGGATGCAAGTTTAGTTGCACCTGTTCCCCTGGTGGCCCTTGGCACTCAAACTCAGGTGTGCATGAACTGAGATGGCCACCGGGCGGGCATGCTCTAATAACTCACTGCCTCTTTGACAGACTTGAATGCCTCTCATCCATCTTTAAATGTCTCCTCACGCCAGCCCTGAGAGAAACATCTGGAAGAGTTTTCTTATGCTTTCACTAGATAATGTTGTATTCCTTGTAATTAATAATTGATTAATAATTATTTGAAAACTACCTTTGGGAGCATTTTAAATAACTTCAGTATTTCCTTGAGTTAATATTGATATTGACTGTGAACCTCAAATGGGAAGCCCAAAAAATGAGATCAGCCTGTTTCTAAACTGACTTATTTAATTTTTTGGAGGCTGCCTGGTTTCATAACATATTTATCTGCAGTCAATTTAACATGGAGACACTGGTTGTTTTTCAGGAACCAGATTTTATATTGGCCATCAAGTGGCGTCTCAACATAGCACCAAATTTTTTTGAAAAAATCAGACAATGGAATGCATTAATAGTACCATGAACTGCATCGGCTCAACAATATCTCTCCAATTTCAGGTTTCATGCTCTCGGCAGTCAATAATTCACTGCACAAAACACTTGTATTTGGCACAAACCATGTTTACCCTTGTCCATGTCACACAGCCGTACATGCTGGCATCTGTCTGATTTGGCTCAATTCTATCAAGTGGCAGATGAATTTATGGCAATATACTGTACAGTTTGTGTAAGCAACAACAAATATATTGGAAGAGTTTTACCCTCCTTATTAAAGGTTATAAAGCATATGCTTCTATTACTTGCATTTTCTAATTTCCATTTATCATTATCTGTCCTTGTGTAACTGGTCCTTCTCACACTGCTCTGAGCAGGATTTGAAACTGCACCAACCGGTGACAACCACACTAACAAGGACACTAAAGACCATAGCCTCTAGCGTCAGTTGCTATCATGCCTTTTGAGGTCTGAGAAATGAGGTTTACCTGTAGGCTAAAGCTCATATCAGCTGGCCTCCGTCACACTTGCTGTCCACAACCTGATCAAAAATCTCATTTTAGGGTCACAACCCAAAGGTTGAAAACCAACGAAGGCAGGATTTTGCAAATGAATATAAAAGCATGAAAAGTATAAAAGCTAATTCAGATTTTTTTTTTATTATTATTATTATTTGTTCCAATTGCAGACGTTTCAATTTTTTTTTTTTTTTTCTCTTTCGGAATTGAAAACATTAAAATGATAACATTTTTACAATTTTAGCTTCACTGAGTGGACATTTCATTTTGAATGTGTCACAAATAGTGCAAGAAGCAATATAATATTTTGCAGTTCTTTACATAAGAACCAGAATCAGACTCATAGTCTAGATCTAGACTAATATCAGTTAACAAAAAAAACAACAGAAATCCAGAAGTTCGTCTGTAAGTGAGATTTGCTTTGACATCTGACAACCATGAATTAATCCAATCGTTTCATGTAACATGCGGGGGCAGTACCTTAGTCTGCGAGCAGCATGCTGATGATTCTCTCAGTGTCTGTTCCTGCCTAATGAAACGAGATGAAAATGAGTTTGTTTTTGGCTCGAGATAACAGGCCGTGTCATTCACATGCAAACTTCCTCTGAAACGTCAAGTCTCTTTGATCCTAGACATGAAACAAAAACTACAACAGGGAGACGTTCACTTGTACCAGGAGATGAGCTAATTTGGTAACTCTTTTCATGTCTACTCGAGTGTGTGTGAGTTTGGAGACGAAAGCTTGAAAATATTAAGAAAGTCACTTTTAAATGATCAAATAACCATGTGAGACAAATTATCAGACAAAGTAATGGGCAATCATAGTCATAGTCATAGTCCTCTTCCTAACTACACATGCTCCTTGTCAGCAGTGCTGATACAGCGCTGAATAATGACCTGTTTTGAGGCAGGTTTAAGCATAGGGAGCATAGCAACCATGTTGGGATAAACATGTCGGTTGATTTGCTTCTGCCGCTGTAGCAGAGCAAAATCCACAGGTGGCCGACTTGGATTACTCGGATTTACACCTAACCAATGAACTGCATATGGCACGAAGTAGGTACTGCTTTTTTTTAACAAAAATTGCACATGTATCTTTGAATTACAGAACCACTGATCCAACAAAACCCAACCACCATTGGATTTTGGTTTATTGGGGCACTGCGAACTAGCCAACAGTTTGTTATTATACTATTTAAGGGCAAAAAATTTACTTCCTGTACACATCCAACTGGGTCACTACACTAACTCTCCCATCCTCATATCTTATTTGATCATGTTTCATATCTGACCTCATCTGGCACATTTTTTTTTTTCAGTCTGGGCACTTTATCACTGGAGACTGGAGATCAGAACTGCTGCCAAACATACTTGACCTTGGCAAAGCAGTGGGCAGTGGACAAGCACGCCTGCCTTTCGCGGCTTCCTTTGGCTTCGCTCCATGCCTGACACTGTCCTAGATTGGCATGACAGTGCCCTGCTTGGCACAGATAACATGCTACAGGGTGGAGTTTCACCATGCCATGCCACAGATCCTGTGCCAACGTGGCTCCAAACAAGCTTGAATTATTGTGTGTCAAAGCATGTACACAGGCAATTAAGCAATTATGATAGGAAACAAGGACTGAAACACACTGAACAATTGTGATTTAAAAATAAAACATGAAAACACTAAAACAACAAAATTGAAGCTCTGTCTTTTTTCCTTGTTATCAATATAAGTGCACTCCTAAAAGCCAACAGAATTCTCTTTCAGCAGAATTTTTTATTTTATAATAGTCTCTTTTCAGGGGAAGTGGACCAAAAACACTGACTGGCCAACTTGCACTCTATATTTTTAGCCAAATTTCCTGTTTTAATAGAATAAAAAATATATAATATTTAAGAAAAGAAAGAAACATTTTCTATACAAGTGATTTTATAGGGCAGGGGTCTCCAGTAGCTCCAACTTGTCTTAACACATATGCCTGGAAGTTTCTAGTATGCCTAGTAGGACCTTAATTAGCTGGTTCAGGTTTGTTTAATTAGGGTTGGAGCTAAACTCTGCAGGAAACCGACCCTCCAGGTCTGAGTTTGGAGACCCCTGATATAGGGTATTTAACAAAGAGTTGAATGGTTGACATTTTCAGTATATGTATTACTAAACAACAACAACAAAAATTAGGCCTACAAGAAATTAAAATCACTGCATGAAATTGATTCTTGGTATAAAGTGAGCTTTATAATTTAAGGATTAGCTCTTATGCTTATATTTCACAGTTATATAGAAGACCAGCATGTCTGTTTTCACACTGTGCTTTGAGAATGTTGTTTACAATAAATAAGATTATTTCCTCAACTTAACAATTAGCCACGGATTATCAAAACTCAACTGTAATTTAGACAACAACAACAACAGCACATAACAGCAGTTTGCCTTCCAAACACTAAGTTACAGTTGCAAGAGCAAAATGAAGACAGAATGAAGATGGATTTGATGAAGACATTTCTGACAGGGAAGTTATTATCAAACCATATCTTAGCCATGTTCCAAATGCCACAGTAATTCAGACGACCCCCCCCCCCCACCCAAAAAAATAAAAAAAAATAAAAATAAATCAACATCATTTTGCAGAAATGAGCTCTCTGACTGGACACCATTTCAGCACAATATTTCAGAAAAAAAAAAAAAAGTATTTCATGGTTTTGCAGTTTCTGCCAATATACATCAATTTACTAACTGTTATATTAGCAAATACAGTAAATTCATAAAGATGTATTTCATGGGTTTACAGTTCCAGCAAAGTGTTATATTAGCAAATACTGTGAAATAATGAAATAAAAACAATATATTTTCAAGATTTAATTTGGCATGTACAAGTTATATGACATACAACAAGCAGTGAAATGTAGGTCTGGCACACTCTTAGACTGTACAAAAAAGTAAGTGACAATTAAATACAAATAATGAAATATACACAATATATTAAACTACTACACAGATGATGTGTAGAGATACTACACAGAAACTGCTACACTGATTATGTGTAGAGATGTAAACAATGTGCAGTGAGGATGAGTTATATGTGTTTTACCATAGTGAAATCACTTAAAATGTCAACCTTGTTGCTATGATAAACAACTGATGAATTAAAAGGAGATATTTGTTGAAATGTCAGCATTACATTTCCTTTCTAAAAAGCATGCTAGCAAAGTAGTTTCACTAACTTGAGCTTGAGTCCTAGCTTGATGCTTTTGATGTGAAATTAAACTAAAACAGTCAACCCTGCAACTCTCTTACTTTTCTGGAGGTGCAATTATATGCTAGCATATAATAAATGTTTTAATTTAGTTTGAGATGACACAATGCAATTGAGTGACACTACAGCACATTATTGGTCTGCTGAAATATTAAAAATCTCACAAAAAAGGACTGAAAACTACAAAAAGCATGCATTTCACAGAAGGACCCAAAGATGGATTAACAAGAAAAGGATTTAGACATGAGGAATGATTGGAAACAAGCTAGTCTGCCTTCAAGATTAAATTTCTATGGTTTAATTTAAACTTGAAGTGAAGCCAAACCTACATATGATGTTAAGGACTTTCAGCTCCTTTTGTATGCCAGATTGTGTTTGTTCATGTTTCCCAGTAAGGTACAAACTTAAATTCATGTTCATGCTGTTGCAGGCCTGTGTTTTATCGGACAGTAAGTAGGCTGCATAAGTGAGCTCTCCTGGTATAGAATAAAAGCAGCATTATGAATCTTTTGTGCATCACGCCATCACCCAAGCATGACCTGTGTTCGGCATGACCACAGGGAAACGCCACTTAAAACAAACGCTGCTGTGCTTGCAATATCACAAGTGTACATTTGTAAAAGATTAAACTTAACAATGCTCTTCACTGATGTAGACGACTCAGTGGCCCTTCTCCATCTGTGATCTGAGTATAATCTCACTTCTGATCTTCTGAAATGACAGCATAAGCAAAAAAAAAAAAAAAAAAAAAAAAAAAAAAAACCTCCTTCTGAGGAACCATTTAGTTCCACGAGCCAGCTTGTCTCCTTTGAGATGTTTCTGTTTTAAGTTACAGATTTAGGTTTCATTAGTTTTTGAGTATAGACTAGTCTTGTTAGGCTCTCTCCCCAGTAGACAGAAACAATGATCAGCATTTCATAGTAGTCTACAGGGTTTAACTTGAAGTAAAGAAAGACATCTTGCTGAATTAGTCTAAGGTGGTCTGTAGTTTGCAGCCTGGCTAGACTGAAAAGTAACCAAAACCCCCCCAAAAACAGAAAATGTATCTAAAAATACTGATTATTTTCTCAAAAGGTAAAATATTACAATACTTATAAATTTCTCTCTGGAATTACTATGAATCCATCTTTTCAAAATATGCATCATATATTTGAGCATTAATGTGCCACTTTAAATAATGCAATGATTTCCAGCAGATATATTCTCAGAGATGTATGAGATTATTAGTAATATAAGCAGTGCCATAGAGAAGAATAATAAAAAATGATAAAAAAAAAAAAAAAAAAAAAACGGCAGACATATTTTGTTGGGTTTTTGAGTCGTTGGTCCACTTGGCTCATTGGCAATTAAGGAGATGGCTCTTAAACAGATTGCTGTAAGGGGTTTTCAAGTAGCTGTATGGTTGGCCTTTCCAGCAGGCTGCACTTTATAATTCTGTGCACTGAGCCTTTCTCTTCAGTGGCAGGCTACTATATCACCACACCTTTCTATAAACCATGTGTGTATGTTCACTTTTCCAATTGACTGGCTCCTGAGACCGAATGAATAGAATGAAAGCATTTTCATTTTCATTTCAGAGTTATTTTTTTTTTTTTTTTCACTGCTTCATTTAATGGAGGAGAGTTAGCAGGCATGCTAGAAATGAAGAGGTACTGTGCGAGTGGGAAACGGCAGCAATGAAAGTGAATGAGGTGTAAAGACATAACCGTTCAGACTGCGACCCTAGGCCATTACGTAAGAATTACCTCTAACAGGAGAGTGAATGAGGGAGCGAGAAAAAGAGAAACACTGACAGAAACAGAAAGACATGCCAAAGGTGCAGACCGAAGTGCAGAAAGAACGCAGAGAACAGCCATATGGTGTATAATTGAATAAACCTTTTATTTTCATTGCAGGTATTTGGTAGTATTTCGATGTAAAATACATTTAAAGGTGCAAAAAAAATAAATAAAAAAATTATCAATAAAAGATTTTTAACTTTTTTTTTTTTTTTTATCTAGATTCAGCATTTGCATGCCTTTTTTAATGATCTTCTACGGTTTCATCAAAAGTTTATAACTAAACCTTCCAGTGAAAATGTTAGACTTCTCCAATCATTTACTCAGACATGAATATGTTTTTTTGTTTGTTTGTTTGTTTGTTTGTTTGTTTGTTTTGTTTTTCTGTCAGTGTAACGGGCATTTAGTTTGGAAAAACAGTTTGAAACTCTAATTATTTTTTCTCAATTCTGTTTAGTGATATTAGGGGCACACAAAAAAAAAAAAAAAAAAAAAAAAAAAAACCTAAATAAATAAAGCATTTTAAAAAATATTGTAATTTAATTAATATTCATATAATTTTATTATAAATAATAATAACATAATCATTTACCCCATATAGTATGACTTTCTTCTGTGAAACACAAAATAATACATTTTAAAGAATGTATACGTGTTTTTTTTTTTTTTTTTTTTTTTTTTGTATGATCCATATAATGAAAGCCTGTGTGGTGCAGTGTTGTTAACTTACACTTTATGAAAAAAAAACAGTTGAAACATTCTTTAGAAATACCTTTTATTTTTTTGCAGAAGATATGGGTTTGGAATAACATGAGGATGAGTAGTGCAAATTACAGCCCAATTATTAATTTTTGGTTAAACTATTCCTTTAACAGATGACATTGCAGTTTACAAGGTTGCTTTAGTGAAAAAAATAAATAAATAAAATAAATTGACGCCAACACGGTTCTTACAATGTGCACAGTAATTCTCACATTCATGCTAGGTGTCTCTTATAGACATCTACAGAGTATCTGAATAGCTCTTTGTTATTTTCTAGAGGGGAGACGTGAAGAGCCAAGTCAGGAGAACATGCCATCAAGAGATGGAGTTGGCAGCTGACCAGAAGCTTTCGGAGAGCCTCTCTCTCCTCCTGTTCACTGTCCCTCTCAGGCACCAGATCGACAAACAGCCCGAGTTCTGACAGCTGTCATACAGAATAATGACATATCTGTGCACCTCTGAGTTGGCAAAATAACAAAAAAAATTAATAAATAAAAACAAACAAACACCACCCCACCACCAACAACAACAAAAAACCGTTGAACTCTAGCAAAATTGGGTTTGGATAAAGTATGCTTTATCATTTTTTTTTATTTCATTGTTGTATAACAACTCACTTGTCTCAGAGTTTCAGCAAAGATGGCACAGACCTTTCATCAAGTTGGACAACTTGAGAACAAACAGGAGGAGGGAAAAAAGGCTCGCCGTTTTCCTCACAAGGGCGATTCCTCTCCAAATCGATTTTCCCAGACAACATAAGTAGTTCTCTCTATTGAAATGAAGAGAAGTTGTCCCTCTTTTCTCCTCACTCACAACTCCAGCCATTTTTCCTCACTTTCCTGGTGTCCGGTACCCTCCTTCTCATGGCAGCTTTGTGCAATCAATCAATCACTATAACTGAACTGTCTTCCACCCCAAGGGTAGCGCCTATTCTCTCACTCTATTTCACTTTCTCTGTCTCGTCTGCATCAGGCAACGGCAGAGCCCTCTCTCCTATGACAGATGCAACAAATGAAATGCAATGGACAGGTAATTAAACTCAACGTCTCCAATGACTCAACGTCTCCATCACTGTGTGTAAGCATATGTTCCTATTTGACTAACGATGCCTTTTTATGCTCTTAATCAAAACTGCCCCTTGGTTATTTATTGATTAGTTACCCCTCACAAAACATCAAACCACAATTAAAACCTAGCCACTAATGGCATATTGATTTCACCACAGTTCAACCACATTACCCCACTGCCTCAACGACTTAAACACAGGTCATCTGACATTAACTACCATCTACTTAACTCCATAATCAGACATAGTTTATTGC